>NC_092804.1:96010861-96023361 GCF_040954645.1 Diabrotica undecimpunctata | reverse complement strand
TATATATATATATATATATATATATATATATATATATATATATATATATATTTATATATATATATATATACATATATATATATATATATATATATATATATATATATATATATATATATATATAAATATATATATATATATATATATATATATATATATATATATATATAAATATATATATATATATATATAAATATATATATATATATATATATATATATATATATATATATATATATATATATATATATTTGAGATGTACCTACTTGGCGTTTCATTTTACCCCCATGATTTTTCACTTTGCCACGCGTATGGGGTAAATTCAAACAATTGTTTAATTCGATACAAATTTTTTTCTCAATTATCATAATTCTGATCTTAATCATTTTAAGTGAAAAGACGCCTACAATACCATTATAATCTAAAAAGGTCTAAGTTTGGCTACGTTAAGTCGATTAACGTTTTTGTAAATTTCCAAATATTAAGTGTACTGCTTTGGCCCGACTTCCCCCACTTATCGCCTTTTGTTACTATACATTCCTCGTGGATATACCGAATACCATAACTCTTTTTTTTTATTATTGTTCTGAAGCTATTTTCTTGTGGCATTTTAAAGTAATTACTATTTAAATGGGAATAAGCCACAATTAAAGGTTAAAGTACGTTTATGGACGTTTCAATTTCCACTTCGGAAATCGTTCTCAAAATACAAACATTAGCAAATTAAACAAATTTTGTTTTTTTGTTACCTAGTGAAAAATTCTTCTAATAATTTAATTTTATCTGACTCATCTATATTGACAATTCAGACATACATTATACATTTTAAAGTAGACGACTTTAAAATGATATTGCCAATATTGTTGAGTTGCGTTCCTGGGACGACTTTACATCATTTATGTTTTTTAAATAACAAACATATAAAATCGGAATTTGGTGTTTATTGAAGGTAAACTAAATGCACGATCAAATACTTACCATGTCGGGATAGTATTATGCGGTTTTTTGTCCTGGTTTTTCCCTCATAATTTACTATGGAATCATTAACAGAAGAATTTTACTGTTATCATGGCATGTATTTGTCTTTTTTATCGAATGAACTATCTTATAACTAAAGTCGTCCCAGGAACGCAACTCAACAATATTTTGGCAATATCATTTTAAAGTCGTCTATTCTTCATTCACAAATTGTTGAGAGCACGAAATGTGCCTCAAACTCATAAAACGGTCGTAAATCATAGGCGTTCCTAAGGTGTTTATTCATTAAATAATAATATAATGTTTTAATACTGTTATATATAATATTGAGAATATTTTAATACTAATATATTTAGCAAAAAAACAATTAAAACTTTCACGACTAATGTTGGTTATTATATTATATTAATAAAAAAAGGAATTTAACCATTAACAATTTTGTAAATAAGAATACCTTATCTCTTTGGATATTTCAATACTAATCTTCGCGTTTAATCACTTTACTAGAAAACCTGGAATTCATATCCGAAGGTTTAATAATATAATTATATTCGAAACTTTACTTGAAAGGGTGAAGTTATTACGAACGAAAACAATTTTTTTGTTTAGTACGTTTTTGAGCGCATGTAATTTACGGCTCGTCGGTGTTTCCGCGTCTACGGCAGTAATTAGCGTCTCGAATATTTCTTTTGCGAATTATATGCAGTGCGTGAGTGATTTTTTATTCCATATACCTACGAACATTATCTAAGATCCATACGAAAATTCCGGGCTGAAGGAAGGCCCATCTTCTACCAGGATGAAACGTCGGTAAACTCAGGTCATACTCTAAAAAAAATTTGGTCAGATAAAAATATATTAAGCTCCAGGCAAGCCTTTATGGAAGGTTGGTCTACTGGTATCTCCCCACCTTCTGGTAAAGGCAGTAGATTAATAATTTCTCATATTGGCAGTGAAAAAGGATTTGTTAAGCACGGTTTGTTGGAATTTCAGTCCAAAAACACAAAAGACTATCACGAGGAGATGACAGCTGATGTTTTCGAAGAGTATTTTGAGCAGATGATTGAACACATACCACCAAATTCAATTATAGTATTAGATAATGCACCTTATCATTCACGACTAGTAGAAAGACTTCCAACGAATGCGTGGAATAAACAGGATATTCTTGACTGGCTGCGGAATAAGTATCTGCCTTACGAAGATGGAATGGTAAAAGCAGAACTTTTAAAAATTGCCCGGCAACACAAAGACTTCCACCCTACCACTGCCAGATAAATCCAATTGAACTCATTTGGGCACAAATGAAAAGCTATGTGGCTAGAAAAAATACATCATATAAAATACAAGCTGTACGTGAATTGTTATACGAGTCTTTACAACATATTACAAAACAAAACTGGAAAGATGCAGTAAGACATGTAATAGAAGAAGAACAAAAAATGTGGGATCTTGATAACATAATTGATGCGACCGTAGAGACACAACCGCTAATTATTAACCCTCAAGACGACTCGGATTCCGAAGTTAATCCTATTTATTTTGAATTTGAATAGTTTTCTAATCGTAATTATATAAGGTAAGTAATAGTAGTTGTAATCGTAAGGTATTAAAGGGGAAAGGCGCAAAATGTCGCCTGTCAAAATGTTCAATGTGTTTTAAATGTATCCATTGTTTTTTTCAAATCCTGAGAAAACTAAAAAGCATTTTTGAAAAATTTAAAGGCAGAATGAAATATTTATTAGAATAAATAAAAAGTTTCTTTTGCATGCAATATTTTCAATTAAAAATTATACTATATTTTCTCTTTTATTTTCACCCCTGTTACATAACATATTAAAATAAACATTGTAGAAGTTTTCAGGGACTTTCTGCCCTGAGTAATAATGTAATCTTTCATTCTGAGTTTAAATTTTTCAAAAATATTTATTAGTTTTTTCCGGATTCGAAAATAATGGATACATTTAAAACACATTGGAAATTTTGCTTCGCAAATTAATTTAATGTATCTTTTACAAATAGCAAGAAACTTTTTATTTTTAAATAAAATAAATAAGTTTTATTAAAAAATACAATTTACATAAGTACAATTTAATAAAATAAAATAAATGTTTCAATCATATACTCTACAACACTGGTCGGTCATCTCTAACCATTCAAAATACCCCTGTAATAGGATTATAAGGTATTGTATTCGTTCAGATATAAGGTGGGTTAGTCGAAAACATCTTAAACCGTCAGTTTTAGGTTGGTTTTTACTATTATATCGTATTACCCGTCCTCTCTGTATTTCAGTTTTCTAAATAGGGTTAAACTTGTAGTGAGCTATCAACAAATTGTGAACCGACTTATACTTTAAAATGTAAAATGTATGTCTGAATTGTCAATATAGATAAATCAGATAAAATTAAATTATTAGAAAAATTTTTCACTAAGTAACAAAAAAACAAAATTTGTTTAATTTACTGTTTGTATTTTGAGAACGATTTCCGAAGTGGAAATTTAAACGTCAATAAACGTACTTTAACCTTTAATTGTGGCTTATTCCCAATTAAATAGTAATTACTTTTTTTCTTAATAATTCGGTTTTGGCTTTGCTGAACTATGCGATCGTGCACTAAATAAATCTCTGGTAACTTCTTGTGCTTTCACATTAATGGCTTATCGACGTTTTTTATTGAAATTATCAACTTATATCCAATCAGGAAACCACTGGAAATAAAACTTGGTCTTAGTGTTCACATGTCTCTGCCTCACTTTGTTTTGCAGCTATATTTTTGTGATATATATGTGAGGTATAAACAGCATCACTAGTTCTCTTTGGAAGCTGCACCTCTTGCGTCAGACTCAGATCAGTTTTCATCTGAGATGTGAAATTGAAAAACTTTATTCAGTCCTATTTTTCTAATTGTCATTACCCGTCTACTCAGAAATGGTTTGATTTTATTATTTTAGTTTATACCGTTGTCACTACTGCAAAATGGCTGTTCTTCGAAATTTGTATTATTATTGTTAGTTGATTCAATTTCTGATTCGGTTACATGATTTTCTTTTACAAGTGGTAAAAGCTCATGGATGGTGTTAGAAGGTAGATAAAACAGAGTTACGTCTTTTCACTGCAGCTTCTAAAATTCGAATGTCTAAATGAGATGAAGCACCATCAAAAATTAAAACGGCAGGTCCAGGATTTTTGAATCCACAAAACTGATCCAACCACTCTATAAATAATTCTATGGCCATTCTTCTTTTCTTGGTCATTATAATTTTTGTTTTTTTGTTTTTGCTGAAAGATTATAATACCATTCTAGCTTTACTCGTTGCCCTTTCATAAATAGGTATAATAGGCAGATTATTGTTGACTATGCCGTTGCCACATGCCACTATTGTTAATTTTCGCCATGCTCTGGTACGACGATATGTACCCTTTTAGCACCTTTACTAGCCAATACAGTTAGTTGGTGATGCAAAGTAAGCTAGCATCCTTTATTGTCCATATTTTAAATTAACAGGTTTCCCTGCGAAACCTTTCCCATATAAAATAGGTCGTATAAGTTTTTCGAAATAGTCATTAACAACTGTAAAATTTAATTTTTGGGCTCTTTTCTAAGTTAAGATTTTGAGTACGATACTTTGCAATGTCAAGATGTCTTGAGAAAAACAAGTTCATCCATTTTTTGATAGCTATCTCCGTTCTGACTAAAAATAGACGCATTATTCCTGCCTGTTTAACCAAAGCATAAACGTTTTTTTGTAATATTTTGGGAGTTAATGGCATGCTCACATTATACAATCTTTAATGACTACTGGCGGCCGTCGAAGTCGTTTTTATGAACTGCCTCTAGCTAGATGGTTACGTAACGTACGCTGAGGGATATTAAAGGTAACAACTGCCCTAAACAGACATGCCATTCGTATAGCATTCATCGTAGCTTCAATAACTTCTTCGGACCATTGTGCCCTTTTCCCCGTGGACAGCGGACACGTCTGCAAAGAAAAAATATTTTAAGTGATTATGCAAACTATTTTTTTATAAAGCCAACTTACTCTTAATACGGCCAGTTGATTCCTAATAAGGCCAGTCAATTGCTCTTATCAAGGCACTGTCTATTTCTTTATTTAACCATAAAGAACAGCATTCATAAAAAAAGCATTCATTTGGTACTGCTTTACAAAGATAACAATTGGTACATATTGTTTAAGTAACTCGGTAACAGTGATTTTATAACTTACATAAATTAATTACTATTTAACTGGGAATAAGCCACAATTGTGGCTTATTCCCAGTTAAATAGTAATTAATTTAAAATGCCACAAGAAAATAGATTCAGAACAAAACTTACATAAAATTTATAACTGAACTTCGGCACCATAACAAACACGTGTCTCGTATACTTGGCACTACTATTTGATATTGCCAACTAAATGGAGTAGACGATCTTGACTAGAAAAGCGACATCTTTTATTTAATATCTATATTTAAGAAAATATTTACAATTAGCCTTATTCGGTGTATTAAGGCTAATTGTTTGTCGCCACTACCTTATCAATTTTTATTTTTATATTCTTTGGCATTTTATATCTTTTTAAAGTTACTACATTTTAATTTTAATTTTATAAAGCTGCAAATTTCCTTAAAAATATGTTCAATATTTTGTAGAATACCACTGAAAAAGTTTGAAAAGCCGAGGGATTCACTTAACAGAAATGGACTAAAAGAAACATTATTAGCCAAATACAGTGGAAATTTCAATGACGATAGCGCTGTCGTTTTAACTAACTATTTAGATGTAAGTTGTGTTTACTTTACTAATTTGATTTCTAAGTAACATAATATCTTGGAAACATCCTGCGACCTATAAAATATTTACCTCCTATTTTCGCTGAACGTCAAAGGAGAGCATATATTGGTTACTATTTTGATGATTCTGTGGTTATTTATAAACTACCTCATTTATTCTTGTGTCTAATTTGTTCCTATATACAGAGTAGACTACTGAAAAAAGTCCAACCTTATAATTGGCAATATTCATGTGATTTTGTGAAAAATCTTAGATGAAATTTTTATTCCAAAGGTAATATATTTTAACTATATTGCCATTTTTCAATTCCCTTCCTTCCAGTTCCAAAAACAACTAATTTAATAAGAAAATATGTACTTTAAGCTTTAATTAAGTATTTAGTCATAGATGATTTTTCTTCTCTTTCGACAACTCAATTTTTGTGAAAAGGTATAAATTTATTGCTACAGCAAGGTATAATAAGTTGCTACAGCTTTTAAAAATTAAACGCAACGCCATAATTTCGCTAATTTGATAGTACCTAGTAATATAAAATTGTATTAGATGTAACCTAAACAAAATCATTTTTAAAAAATATAGATCACCTCTTTTTTGTATATATTTTTTTTTCTTAAAAATATATACTTAAGTAGGATTGAATTATCTCCAATATTAAAGGCAAGGTACGATCCAAATAATCATACATTTACAAACTTTTGACAAAAGTTAAAAAGATTTTGAAACTGTTTTCTTGTGACAAGTTTTCATTAAAACTCAAAAACTTTGACAAGAATTTTATATGCTAAATTAGGATCTACGTGTGTAAAAAAAGTTTTGTAAAATTTCTGCCATTTCTAAGGAATTAATTGTTTGGAATTTTGTAGGGATCAGTTAGTAAGTAGATTTTTATGTTGACAAATTTGTTATAATATATAACGTTTAGCAGATTTGTACCTTTAGTACATATCTTTACTCTTCGATATATTGATTCTGGCTTTACCACCGTATGTGGGTCCTAGCCTCCCCAAGAATTTCTCTCCAATCGTCCCTATCCATCTTCCGCAAGCACGCATTCCTATATTTCTCATGTTTTCATAGATGTTGCCAATGAATATTACAATATTATGAACCTTGTTCTGGTTCTTCCTATTTGTGTCTGACCAATGGGTCTATCAAGAAGCGTTTTTCTATCTGGGTTATTTTATTCCATCCGTATTACATGCCCTAGTATATTTCCTAGTATATTCTATAAAGTTCGAAGCTGTATCTTCTTCCCCGCACTCCATTGGCATTCACCGCGCCATAAATTCGCCTTAGTACTTTTCTTCCAAAATATTCAGTTTTTCGGTCCTTTTTGTTAGAGGCCAGTTCTCCGAACCATGCGTTAAAACTGGGCGTATTATTATTTTGTAGAGGTGTACCTTTATTTTTCTCTTTATAATTGAGGATTTAAAGAAAGAGATTGAGCCTAAATATTTCTCTTCTATTTAGAGAGTCGTAGGATGCATTTTAGTGTAGTATATAAATATGTGATGAGTATCTGTCATATTTAATTTTTTTTTTCTAAAATTTGCCTTAGGGTTGCAATCTGATAAATTATCGATTATCCACCTCTGAAACCAGCCTGGTATTTTTCTATTACTCGTTCTGCACATGGAGCCATACGGTGGCATAATAAGACAGATAATATTTTATACGCTGCATTTAGATGCGTAATTCTTCTTTGGTTAGAGCATTCAAAGATACCTCTTTTTGTGTATGGTGTTCTGTAATATATAATATGATTCTTTCTCAAGTTAACATTTTTGCCGAGAGGGGGCATTTAGGCCTGTAGAACCCATCGCCGGCTCTGCGGACTTCTTCCTGTCCTCGGAATTAGACCGGGTGTTGACCATCTTTGCTTGCCACTGTGAAAAAAGTATCTGTTATAGGTAACAGTTCCAAGGAGCATTTACAAAATAACAGATCAAAAATAGAAAACAGAACAGGTAAAATAGTCCAAGTATTCCTTGACTTACGGAAGGAATAACTTAGTAAACAAGAAAAATAAAATGGTATAAAAGTACAATGCAAAGAAAATGTTTCTAAGTGTTTCTTGACTTAAGGAAGAAACAACTTAGGACAGAAATATAGATAAATGAAATATGTAAATATAAAACAAGGTATGGAAATATTTCTAAGTGTTTCTTGACTTACGGAAGAAACAACTTAGAGTGAAAACAAACAAGAGAATCAAATATGGAAAAATAAGAATACAAATACTTATAAGTGTATATCTCAGATAAAATATCGGAAATAATAATGTAACAATGATTATGAAAATATTTCTAAGTGTTCTTTTGACTTACCGGAAAAGAACGGCTTAGACGCACAATTAAAATAACAAGTCAAATATTCAGAGAAATATTTCTAAGAGTTCTTTGACTTACCGGAAAAAACTACTTAGACAAAGTACAAATCAAAATATAAATTAGAAAAAGCAAGATAAATATTTCTAAGTGTTCTTAACTTACGGAAGAACAACTTAAGAACAAAATACAAGAAAAATAAACAACTAAAATAATCAAATAAAATATCAAACAATCAGTACATGAACAAATATAGATCAATGTAATATTCTAACCTGAAAAGGTCTGAATATACAATAATGCTAAAATAAAATGGTATATAGGAAATCAGAAATAAAACAATAACTTAGTAGGAACAATAATAGCACCGACTAGGTCTACAGTAGAAGAGGCAAGCTCGACTGATCGATGAGAGAAAATCTACCTGCTTTTATGTAAAACAAATTCTTTGTTTTACGTAACAAAAGTGGAATTTCCCTGCATCGAATCAATTAGAAATTTGGATTTGGCCAAACTTGGAATTCCCAAGTATTTTGACCGATATCCAAATTCCTTGATGCGTCCGGCACTGCTGTCAGCTCCCGGTTGACACGCCTTTGGAGGACATCCCCCCTCCTCTGAAAGACCTAACGGTGCTAAGAAAATTTATTAAAACAATAGAAAAATACAATTTAAGAATAAAAAAAAATACAATAATAAAATTTTTACCCTAAAATAATATAATGTAAAAGACTTCAGATAAAAAAAACTAAGATATTGTACTTAAGATATTTGAACTTAATTGTATATGGTCCAGTAGACCCAGGTGGTCTAGGTAGTCCAGGTGGTCCAGGTGTGCCGGGTGGCTCGTCTGCTTCCGTCAAGGCTACTTTATTCACCCTGAGGAGGTCCTACGACGTCGTGAAGATATAAGGCTACTCAATTCACCTTGATATCTCCACGTGTCGTAATGGGACCTTATCCTTGGTCATCTTTGGCGGTCGGCTGCGCTGTGGTTCCTTCATCCCGTCCGTCCGGAGGGGTCAGGGTCCTATGGTCAGCATCGTCGACCATCGTGAACTCTTGGAGGAGATTCTCTTCAATCTCGCTCCTGGGTACGTCTTCTGAGGTTTGCTGCTCGCGTCTAAGAAGTCGTTTCTTTCTCTTGTGTGTCCGGTGACTTCTCCGGATTTCCTCTCGGAGTGGTATGTCGACCGGACCGTCGAGGATGGGGTCGGTGTCCTCCTCCTCGTCGCCGTGCTCCATTGTCTCTATCAATAGAACCTAGCCTGTCAGGAGGTCTTTTTCTGTCTTCGGGATGTTCAGCCGTAGGCAGATCGAGATATCTGGTCGCAGTTTATTCACAATTGTGATGCATCTCTGGTCTTCAGGGGTGTACGGGGCGAGACGTCTGAACAGGGCAGCTTTCCCATTAATGAAGTCTTCCGTTAGTTCGTCCTTCCGTTGGTGTTCGCCGTGGAGTTTGGATGTGAGGGCTGAAAGTAAAGCGGGATCGTTGTACTTCTTCAGGAGGCGGTCTCAGAACGTGTCGTATGGCAGGTCTGTATGTGAGAATTTCTGGGCCCATTTCTTCGCATCACCGTGGAGAGAATTGTCTATTAGGTAGTCAATCCATTGGTCCTCGTCGACATCGTATTTGGTGAGGAAGTTCTCTGCTTTGTTCAGGAAGTTGAGTGGATTCTCGATGTCTCGGCCTGAGAATTGGGGTAGTTTCATGTAAGTGATCCTGGGCTTCGGTAGCTCAGGTGTGTGTTGGGGCATCTGTGGTGTCGTGCCTTGGGTAGTTGAAAGGGCCGTCATCGCTTGCATAAGTGCAGCTATGAAGTCAGCGGTTGAAGGCTGGCTTGAAGACGGTCCTGGGGTCGTCGGTTCAGATTTTTGTTGGGCGCCATGTTGCCGAGAGGGGGCATTTGGGCCTGTAGGACCCATTGCCGGCTCTGCGGACTTCTTTCTGTCCTCGGAATTAGACCGGGTGTTGACTATCTTTGCTTGCCACTGATGAAATGGTTTAATACTGCTACTGGTATAAAATAACGGTTACCGTGACAAGTATCTGTTATAGGTAACAGTTCCAAGGAGCAGTTACAAAATAACAGATCAAAAATAGAAAACAGAACAGGTAAAATAGTCCAAGTATTCCTTGACCTACGGAAGAAACAACTTAGGACAGAAATATAGATAAATGAAATATGTAAATATAAAACAAGGTATGGAAATATTTCTAAGTGTTTCTTGACTTACGGAAGAAACAACTTGGAGTGAAAACAAACAAGAGAATCAAATATGGAAAAATAAGAATACAAATACTTATAAGTGTTTCTTGACTTACGGAAGAAACAACTTAGCATAAAAGAAAAAACTGAAAAAAAAAATGTATTACCTAAGTATTTTCTTAACTTAAGGAAGAAAATATCTCAGATAAAATATCGGAAATAATAATGCAACAATCATTATGAAAATATTTCTAAGTGTTCTTTTGATTTACCGGAAAAGAACGGCTTAGACGCACAATTAAAATAACAAGTCAAATATTTAGAGAAATATTTCTAAGAGCTCTTTGACTTACCGGAAAGAACTACTTAGACAAAGTACAAATCAAAATATAAAATAGAAAAAGCAAGATAAATATTTCTAAGTGTTCTTAACTTACGGAAGAACAACTTAGACACAAAATACAAGAAAAATAAACAATTAAAATAATCAAATAAAATATCAAACAATCAGTACATGAACAAATATAGATCAATGTAATATTCTAACCTGAAAAGGTCTGAATATACAATAATGCTAAAATAAAATGGTATATAGGAAATCAGAAATAAAACAATAACTTAGTAGGAACAATAATAGCACCGACTAGGTCTACAGTAGAAGAGGCAAGCTCGACTGATCGATGAGAGAAAATCTACCTGCTTTTATGTAAAACAAATCCTTTGTTTTACGTAGCAAAAGTGGAATTTCCCTGCATCGAATCAATTAGAAATTTGGATTTGGCCAAACTTGGAATTCCCAAGTTTGGGAATTCTTTTGGGAACACTCCTCCGGATGACAATATGCTCCTTTTCTAACTTGGCTGCACTGTACTGAACTGACTTTTTGTTTTCCTATTTTGCGAGACATGCCATTATATATGTATATATATATAAATATATATATCTATATATATATACATATATATATATATATATATACCTATATATATATATATATATATATATATATATATATATATATATATATATTGATTTATAGTGTCAGCAATCGGTCTGTAGGAATTAAAACTATATTTGTTTTATGTCTCAATATTTCGTCACGATTTTGTAACTTCTTCAGGAGAAAACTGTAAATTTATTAATTATTATTCTATGTAAAAATGAATATTTCAATACTTACAACTAGAAGAGTAAAAATTTTAATTTTTTTAACATATCTAAATTACATTTTATTTTAAATTATTTAGGAGTTACGGTAACCGCAATACATTATATTTTATAAAGTAAATTCTTATATAGGGCAATTTGTAGCGAATAAGTTAAAGTAAACAATTATTATGACCGTATTATCGATATTATAAGGTGGAAAGATGCAATTAAAAGAGGAATGAGAAAGAATCAGGAACATGTTAAATTGATCTATAAAATGTAATTGATATTGTTCTGAAGCTATTTTCTTGTGGCAAATTAATTGCTATTTAAATGGGAATAAGCCACAATTAAAGGTTAAAATACGTTTATTGACATTTCAATTTCCATTTCGGAAATCGTTCTCAAAATACAAACATTAGTAAATTAAACAAATTTTGTTTTTTGTTACTTAGTGAAAAATTTCTAATAATTTAATTTTATCTGACTCATCTATATTGACAATTCAGACATACTTTATACATTTTAAAGTAGACGACTTTTAAATGATATTGCCAATATTGTTGAGTTGCGTTCCTGGGACGACTTTACTTATAAGATAGTTCATTCGATTACATGAAATCAACTTTAACTTGAGAATATCCGTCAGAAAAGATCATAACATGTAATTCGTCTTTAAAAAGACAAATACATGCCATGATGACAGTAAAATTCTTCTGTTAGTGATTCCATAGTAAATTATGAGGGAAAAACCAGGAAAAAACCTCATAATACTATCCTGACATGGTAAGTATTTGATCGTGCATTTAGTTTACCTTTAATAAACACCAAATTCCGATTTTATATGTTTGTTATTTAAAAAACATAAATGATGTATTCTCTATATGTTACTGACTTACCAATACTGGTATTTTCCTTTTAATAACTTCCTCTTTCAATATGGGTAACCAGGTCCTACTACATTCTGCCGAGGAATTCGCGACACAATTGGTCTCATTTAGCATAATTAGAGCCGCTTCTTTGATTTTTCTCTT